>NW_026880923.1:0-32741 GCF_032173495.1 Musca vetustissima | reverse complement strand
AAATGGTATTCCATTACATTTATCATGGTAACACGTTCGTTCGCTCTTTTGCGTTATACCTTGTTTGCTGAACATCAACATATTTTGTAATGCAATTTCAAATCGCCCCAAGCTGACCTCAAAATGCGTGTGTATGGTCAATTATGTAAACAGTAATGTAATTAGATCAAGCGAATAAAGGTGAAACGTTTATATGGCACGAGTTCACCTAAATTGCATGTTGTCACAATCACCCTTGGCATATCGCAAATGTAAATTGTGGAATTAAAAGAGGATATTTGTATGTAAAATATATTTTTGAATTTTCATTTAGAAGGATGTGGGTAATATTTCAAATACAAATTTATTTTATTTTTCATATTTGTTTGCGATCTAAAAATGTTAATAATGCCCAAAATTTCGCGATCGTTCATAAAATTTAGGGTTATTGTCGATAATATAAAAATAGTCGTTGAAAATTGCATGTAAATATTTATTTATAAAACAGTGACCGGAGAAGTATAGTCGGACGGGGTCGACCATTCGATACCCTAAACAACTACCTCGTGATAATTGCAACCTCTTGACCGATTAGAGATCAACAGCACCTCTAATAGTCCCAATTTTCAGTACATCCCTTCTAATTACTTTCCTTAAACAAAGGTTGTGATGTTCGGCTAGATTCCTATAGTTCGATTCGAAAAAACATAAAAAATAAGTTTTCGGTCCACTTCATCCCAATTTTTTTATGTTATCATCACCGAAAATTATAGGCGTTGTCCTTGACCATAATTGGAACCTATTGGAAAATATTTACACGACCAGCGCTACATTTCTTCCATCTAACATTCGAGTACATACGACAAAATAATTGGTATCAATTTTAAGGTCAACCACACCTCTTTGATATACTGTCAACTTCTCGGGTCTATGTCCTTCAGAGGTAAAAATATACGCCATAGAATATAAATTTTGTAATTTTTTACACAAACCGATCTTTATTAAAACAGGAATGCAATTCCTTGGTTCGATCCTCTTCTCTATGTAAAATTTCGCGATGTTCGAGCCATAATTGCGGTCTCTGGAGCGACCAGAAAGATCGACAAAAATTAAGTATTTGGTCATTTCATCCCCTAATTAATTAATCTTTACCGCAAACAATATGGGTCATTCATTAGGCAGAACCCATCCTATATACAAAATTTCGTGGTCTGTATCGTGTTTACAAAATATAATGTAGAGACGGACGGCCACACATGTCTAGATCGTCTCAGCTAGTCGAGATATGACGATCGGTATACTTAAAGGTGGGTCTAGGACCAATATTTCGGCGTTACAAACCCTTGGAGCTGCATAAAGCTACTATACTCTGACAACATAATTGTGTAGGGTATACAAATTAAAATTGTCTTTTACTCACATAGCATGCAGGAGAAAATTGGAATATATTAGTCTCACCTACAACCTAATTGGCTGTGATTTGGTATTTTGAATTATTCTGGTATAGCACCTTATAGCTACCTTTTCAAGGTAGTCCCCATATAAAGGGATTTCAGTATGTTCGGGATTTGTGAAATCTTCCAAAAACTATTATTATTTTATTTATGTTTCGGGGTAGATACCATATAAACTTCCCATTATTCGATATTTTTCACATAATTTTATATGCATTGCAATAAGCTCCACCTTACGCAAGATCTCTCGACTTTGGTCTTTTCCTTGCTTGTTTTTATATTGAAAGACAAAAATCAATGTCGAATGGGACTACCATGATGGGTATATCTGTAAGGTATTTATTTCGGTCGACCGACGACGGTCATTGAATGATGCGAACTGCATATAGGCATTCATAAATGAGCTCAGCTGTTCTAAGCATATTTTCCAAATTAGCTAAAATGATTCCATTTATAAATGTTCATAGTAAAAAATGTAAATTCGTAAAAGAAAGGCAATATGTTCTTCTTTTTCCTCCCAAAAACTTAAAATCTCCAATCAACATCTTTTATATCTCCCACAGTGCCTTTCGATTTATATTTTTTTCCATTTTAGTTTTCATCACAAATTGCACGCATTTTATTTATTATCTCCAACAAAAACACATGCCCCTCTATAAAAATTCATTCACGTAATTCGTAGAGAATATGTTCGCCGTCGTACACTAGTATTTATGTCACTAAATACTATCATGTGACCTATTTACCTTAATCACCGCCCATTCCTAACATATTACATTCTCCAGATATTGTGTTGTGATGACAACAATAGCACAGCTGTGCTACACACATACATATAAATTACGAAGCGACGTACGTGATGGTTAGAACCCTATGTTTTTTTTGTTGGAATTAGAATCCCTGGAGGATCCTCTTAAGAACATTACTTGAAATGACTGCAATCATACTTCGGTTGGTGCGTTGGTTGTTCATGTTCATAAATGTGTCCACATATTTACATACTTTTACGAAATAGTTGGAATTCCACATACACTCGAACAAACATAAGCACATACACGCTCACTGGGAAGCGATATAGTACATGGATATGATGTAGCAGGACAAGCTGTTCCCTCGAGGTTGGAATCTATAGCAGCAGTAGTTGTAACAACTTGACTGTGAGAGAAATTTTAAATATGACCATGTTTATTCTGTCAATAATGGTGGGGGTTAGGGGGATGTGATATCCATACACGTGTGTGTGTGTGTGAGCAATCTGACAAATTGTTGGAAAAATGTGAATGAAATTTAAATGTGTTTGTAAATGGAATTCAACTGGTTCAACTGTCTCAATGGGCATGGCAAATAGTTTGTATGCAGTTTTCTGAGTGTCTAACAAATAACAATTATTTTTAATTCTTGAGATTTTTAAAATTTAATTAATTAATATATATACGTATTTATTTCAACAAATTTGTTAAGATAATATATAAAGGATGCGACCTTAATAAGGATGTGTGTGGAATGAAATTATATGAAAATGACGTTGCAAAACAAGGTTTGTACACAGTACAAATGTGTTCAGATAATTTGTTAATAGTTTCCCAGAACTTGTGAAACTTACAACAGTCGTCCTGCATTGCTCAAATAATTTTGTAAACAATTTAGAATTTTACAACACATACATATACATTTCTAAGTGTACACACTCATTAATAATATTACATTGCCAGCCATTTAATCCATGTTATAGCCCCCAACGGGCACCACCGCTACACCTAATAACACTTATCCGAAGGACCACTCATAAAACCCCAACATTGGCATACTCACACCATCTTACAAGTACAGTAATATTAACTAACACCATGACAGAGTAATAAGGATGTTTAAATAAATTTAATATCATAAAAAGGTGTTACAGTCCATGAAGCATGATGATAGCGATGACATGACAAAGCAAATAATTATGACCAAGACTATGACTACTACTATTGTGATTCGTAGAAAATGTTCTTTATTATTTCTATAATAAAAGTTTATTAATATTTTATATTCCATTGCTCTACTGCTTATTATGAAATAAAGATTTTTATTAATTGCCGATTAGTGCCGGTTGTAATATAATGTAATTAAAACTAAAGGCGGAAGATATTATGTTCAGGATATTAATGCAAGAACATTTTTATTTTGCTATAAAATAGCGAGCAAAAGTAAGGAGAGGTTTTTAATGAAGGCTTAACAGGAAAAAGTAAGTTTGTAGACGGTAAGTAATTTTTAAAAATCCTTGTTGGTGCTCACATTCAATAAACAAGGGTTGATGGAATAGAATTTTGCACGCTTTTTTCTTTTCTTTCTTAGAGAAAGCGAAAGTCAAAATTACATTTCAAAAACTTCAAATTAGAGTTACTTCGGATAGAAATTTCACTTAGAAAATTGTATATGGGTAGCTCCCTGTCATGAGATAGAGGCATACGTGAGCTTTTTATACCCGTGGTAGCAGACAAAAGGAAACGAGATAATATGCATAGAATCACTTTCTATGCATATTATCTTCTTGTGGGCAAAGTATTTATAATACGATTTGAATAAAATTTACACAGGCCACTTATTTGGCCCAAGGACGAATCGTATTGAAATTGGAGAAATTCGATTCAGATTTAGATATAGCTCCCGTATATAGTTTCCCAATATTTGTCCAATTGATGCAATATTTTGCACAGCGTACTGAAATAGGTCCAGATTGATCTATGAAAAATATTGTTGAAATCAGTTCAGATTTAGATATAGGTCCATATATATTTTTGTCCGATTTTATGGTTCCGATACTGTAACAGTTAATTATGTGCAATTTTGGTTTAGTAGATTCTGTTCAGGAATTTTTAATGTTAAAAATGCACCTTGCAAAGGTAGGCCGGTCGCCGAAACTGTCGATAAAATCGGAGAAATGATCGAAGTTGACCAGCATGTTAGCAGTCGTAACATCACCCAGGAACTAAAATCGACCATAAAACTGTTTTAAAGCATTTACAATAGACCAGAGCCGGCCAGAATTTGAAAGGTGTTGTGTTCCACCAGGACAACGCTAGGGCACACACATCTACAGTGACTTGCCTTAATCTTCGGTAGCTTATTTTTCTCGATTTCATACAAATGATACACCGAAGAAGCCTATGTCTGTCCGATAGACATGCAATTTTTCATAGCTTTCAGAATTAAATGCAAATAACTTAATATACAAGTTTGTTCGATTTCGTATAGGAATATTATTGTCATGAAATTTTGTCGCTCACATGAATCTGAAAGTATTTTTATTGGGTGGGCTATGTCAAAATATTAAACTGAAGCCACATCGGTTGGAATATTTGCTAACATAAGGTAAATGGTTATTTAATATCAATATCTATCCAATTAAGGTTGTTAATCCAATATTCAGGTTAAAGTCTAACATTGACGAAAATTAATCATTTAACTATCTCTCAACCCATAAAGTGATCAAAATCTACTACCACTAAATGGTGATTCTGCCACAGTCCCATATCGTTCTTTAAGAGGAGCAGTCGGCAAAATTGTAAATAAATTTGTAGAGGCTTGATCGGTAAGAAATAGTTTAAGACCTGTGGATCATCGTTTCGCTCCTTCTGCAGAAAATATCACTGCTGAAAGTGAAACTGTTTTCGAAGACCCGAATATG
Source organism: Musca vetustissima (assembly GCF_032173495.1). Taxonomy (NCBI): domain Eukaryota; kingdom Metazoa; phylum Arthropoda; class Insecta; order Diptera; family Muscidae; genus Musca; species Musca vetustissima. Next base: position 27,635 of record NW_026880923.1, on the reverse strand, counting down.
TCCATTCCTCGTCGTTATCAGGAATAAGAATTTTTTAGGGCTCGTTTTGGTGTATATATCCTCAGCCGGACAGGTCCTCCCTTCGGACTTGATCTAGGTAAGCTAAAATATTATAATATGCAATGTTTGGATCAAATCGGACATTCTATTCGCTTGATATTTTATTATCACATTTTCATTTTTTTACTTCTTCGTAGGGGAGGTACTAGAACGAGTGAAATGACAGAATAAAATATTAGATTGTGCAAAATATTTGCTAGTTCAAATTTTTGACCATTTTTTAACGGGTTTCCAGAAGGAGTGAAGCGATATTCCCTATATTCTAACTTAATTTAAATTTAGAAGAAATATTACGATATGTAAAATTTGTTTCACAGCGTTAACTCTCGCATCGAGAGTTATGGTACGCACCAGCCAGCCATACCTACAGATGGACGAACATTTCTTAATCGACTCCAACTTGTATGTAACATGGGGTCTAAAATCAATATTTCGATGAGGAACATATTTGCCATAGCAAAGTGTATATACCCTCATTAGCCATAAGGCTGAGGGTATAAAAATCAACATTCGTCACGATATGGCTGAGATACCGCTCAATATGTGTCAACAAGTTGTCAAAATTTAAATATTTCATGTGTATTTTAATTACGTCCATTCGATTGGATTGGAAGATACGTATACCTAACAACCTGATGTGAGGCAAAGCCTCTTACGGAAAAACACTTCGGTTCCTATGATCATGAAAATACCTAATATGGATCGTACTTTATTTGGAGTCTATGTCAAAATATGAAGTTCCTGGGAAAGCCCATTTACAGTAACTTCGGATGGAAAATAAGATAATGGTGCTATACTGAAAATTTTCTGCAGCTACCCTAAATACCACATAACACGTTTAATAAACTGATATAAAAAGTGTTGGTCTCTATCCATATTTTAATAGACAGATGAGTACTGTAAAATCGGCATAGAATTTTATTTTGACAAAAAATATATAAATTTTGTAGTCTCAGGTCAATATTTCGAGATGCTGCGAAGGCAATTACAATTTAAAGTTTAGGGGAAACTAGTGGAAGAAAGTGCTATATCATTTCCTTTACATATATTCGGTAACTGTCAGAATATATTTGTCAACTACTGCATACCCAGTATCTGTGATTTGAACCCATAATCACAACTATCATCGGTTAAGTTTGTGATTTTCTCCCATACAGAGAGGTAACAAATATTAAAGGTACGAAGACTGACAATCAATACAATAACGACGTACGATATTATTATCTCGGACTGACTTAACGGTAAATAATATTCATACAGTTTTGTATACTTTTACTTGCTTTCCTTCTTTATTTTCCCTATAGCATTAAAGTTAATGCAATTGGATTTCTACAACAATATTGTCCCATCATCATGAAATTTCACATACAATGAAGGATATCACTTAAAAAATCTAACCCTCTAAAGCAAACAATAATAAAAAACCAACTCAACCGCCCTCTTCATTCCTATCTATAAGTAATGAAAGGATATTATGTCTATTTATTTTCAGTTTTACCTTCTAATGAGCTCAAAACTATGACAGAAAATACCACCCCCTAAAAATAGAGAGAAAAAAACAAAACAAATTGCAACTTGATGCCAAGAAAAATATCGACAAGGAAAACAGGTACAAAGAAAACTAAACAACAAATGGCAAGTTAGAGATAGCGAAAGAGAGAAAAACAGTCAGTGAGGGTTGGTAAACTATAATGACAGAAACTATAAACTTTAATGCCTGCAATGCTATCAACAAAGTCAACTACATAGTGCACACCAAGAATAACAACAGCAAAAGCAACGACAAACTATCAACATTCGTCCATTAAAAGTTAATTATAAGGAGGCCAAAATGAAGGCACTAAAACTGACATGAAAAATGAAATAGTTACGAAGCGACATGGGTTTTCAAAACTGAAGAGATTCGAAAGGAGCTGAGCGAAAAACAGAGTTAAACTGTAACAAATGGCTTTTTGACATAAAAGGCAACTAATTTTGCACCGACGATAGGTATGGTGATGACACAATTATCAGTAACGTTGTGATGTCAAGGAGGATGGGAAAATGGGCAAAAGGCTAAGACATAATTTTGAATTAAGTTACAAGTATGTCAACGCTTGAAATTCATTGATTCAGTATGTTAAATTATATCTATATTTATTACTAATTCAATTTCTAAACATAATTCATATTCTATTATTTCGTCAAATCTAAACACTTTAGTTATATAGACTTATTCCAATTACAGAATATTAATTAACTCCGCTATTGATTTTTCTTCGTTCATTATTTTCAATAGATATTTTATTGCCTTCAATCATGAGTGGTTAATATCATTATATGACACTTCAGTATGCATATTAATTCAAATGATTCTATGCTAGGGAATGCAGACAATTCTATGAAATGTGAAATAAAATAGAGAATATAATTAGTCAATCATCCACTGCAATTAAGAGATACATATACATGAGAAGAGGCACGAAAATAAATATTTGTATGTGATATATAAATTTATAAATTAGAAAGAATACTCACGAAGAGAAGAATGTTGAATAATTATATAAGTTTTATTTATGTTTGGAATTCAACGCCGTTTTTAAAATAAATCTTAAACGATTTTGCTAATGATCCATTATAACATAAAGCCCCAATTTTCGATACTTGCCAGTAAATAGCGAGAAAGTAACAGTCTGGCAGCAAATAGGGATAAGTCCTAGTTGATGGTATCAACGCACAAGACGTCCAGTAGATTCGGACCAACTGTGGAACTCGAAAACTACAGCTTCAAGGTCAAAGATCAAGACTACCTTGGTACCGCGATTAATAAAACTAATGACGCCAGTTTTGACATTCGGAAGAGAATAGTGTTGACCAACAGATGCTACTATTGTCTGAGTAAGCAATTCGAAATCTCGCCTGAACAAACTCAGACTTACAAGCCGCTAATACTACCCTTGTTATATGGATCTGAAGCATGGGTGATTGCGCAAGCAGATTAGGCAGCTCTTGGAGCATTTCAGAGAAAAATTCTCCGAAAGATCTATGGGCCGATCTGCGTCGACACTGAATTTCGCCGTCGAATGAACGAGGAGTTGTACCATCTACTCTCGGACATCGACATAGTGAGACATATCGAGCTGCAACGACTACGTTGGATAGGTCATGTTGTCAGAATGTCCCAGCTCAAAAGGCATTTAAAACCGAGTCAACTGATGGTTCGCGTAGAAGGGGAAGGGCACGAATTAGATGGAAAAATGAAGAGGAAGACAACATTCAACAACGAACATGGTCTTTGAAATTAGAAGAGCTGCGCAAAATACCGACGCACCTGGAAATCTGTTTTATGTTCGACTTATAGAACAAATGTTCTGTCACAGGTCTGCTAAGTAACTAAGTTATCATTGAGAACCAATTATTCTTACGAAAAATTATTAATATCGTCCCAGCTTTTAGGGCAGTCCCATTTATCGGTACCTCTCAAATTTCGTTATATTGATAATTGTGGGCATGTTTATCGATCGAATTGAATGTACTTTGGTATGCAAAGTCCTAATTGGGTACCAAATCTTCGTCCGTCCGTCAAAATTTGCTGTTTTGGTTTCCTAAGAATCCATAGCAAAAAATGGGGTTTAAATTTGTTGAATACAAAACTAAAATGTTAAAAAATATTCCAATAAAAATATAATTTTTTGTCGATTTATTACAATTCAACTACAAAAATATATACGACCCGCAATTATACTTGAAATTTAGATCATTCCATTGTATTTTAGTAATTATTTTGGTTTATATTAAAATATATACAAAATACGACGTAAGAAATATGTCAATGTCAAACTATTGCTGCAACAGACGTTGCTACTCAATAAATTTTGCAATAAAATAAAAGTGAATTCGATATTTGAGTCATGAAAGGATCTGTAATCGATTGTTTCGACCACTGAGTGCTGTACCAATTGTTCATGCGATCGAACAAACATTGTAACTAAGGTGTAATATTACAAAATCGGAATAAAATTTATTTGGGAGGTATTTCTAAATTTGAACTCAATTTCCAATTTCAATGGGGTTCGTCCTTGAACTATGTCAATTTTCACGCAATTCGACAGCTAGGTCAGTATGATGCGGAGGTCCCTGGGAGTGTTATGAATATGTATATACAAAATGCTAACAATTCAAGGATATTTGGTATTGCAAATGAGGTATGTATATTTGTTCACTTTCAGAAAAGCTGTTTCATTCTCGGCATTTTTAACGCTTTAGCCAAATTTACCAATCGAAAGTCATTTTGAATGTTTTATGTGGCTCAAACATTCATGGCATTCATGGAGGCTAAGGAGATTGTTTGGAAAACTATGGTCCTTGTGTTGATATGGGTCTTTTTAAATTTCGGCATTTTCGTTTTGTTGCATTTTCCCACTAAAATGACCGTAATTTTGGATTAGATAATAAACAAATTTTCCAAGAAATTTTTCAGTATATATACTTCTTTTTATAGCCCTCTGGTTTTCTGCCCACCTTGTAGTGTAGTGCATATCTCGACTTGCTGAATCGATCATGGAATAAAAATAACAGTTTTGATGAATATTTTGCGTATAAAAATTTCAAAATTTGTCTTCTATTTTGAAGGACATAGACCCGAGAAAATGATAGTAAAGTAAAATCTCGCTAATGCTTATAATTGATTGCAGACCCCGATCCGGATTACCACATTTTCGGGATTATCGAGGTTTTTTATTAAAAAATAAAATATTTTATTGCAAAACTATGAACTTTAAAATTTAAAATTTTCAATATAATAATTTCAATATAATGTGACCTCTTCACTGAAGTCGTCGTGCAAAAGTCCTACACTGATAACGAAAACATTTACTGCTCATATTTATAAGTGTGGTTTCGTTTCTTGCAACAATTTTAATGAAAAACCAGTGAGCGGAGCAGTATAGTCGGACAAGGCCGATCATATTATACCCTACACAACTTCCGCGAAAATCTAACTTTCGCGATAGTTTTACCCTCTTGCCGGACTAGAGGTCAACAAATATTACTAATATTCACTACAGCACTTCTAATTACTTGTTCAGATTCCTTTCAGCGTTGTGATGTTCGGCTTTCAATGTGGCCTTTAGATCGACTAGAAAAAACACAAAAAAATAAGTTTTCGGTCCATTTTATCCCAATATTGTTATCTGATTATCACCGAAAATTATAGGTCCTATCCCCTTCTCCATGTAAAAATTCGAGATGTTTGGGCAATAGTTGCGGAATCTGGGCAAAATTTCGCGATAGTTGCACCCTCTTGACCGATTAGAGGCCAACAAATATTACTAATATTCAGTACAACCCTTCTAATTAATTTTCCAGATCCCCTTCACCGTGGGTTGTGTTGTGATGTTCGGCTTATAATTGTCTACAGATCGGCTCAAAAAATAAATAAATAAATCAATAAAAAATAAAAAAATTAAGTATTCGGTGCACTACATCCCAAAATTAGTATCTGATCATCACCGAACATTATAGGCGTTGTCCTTGACCATACCTTGATCAGCGCTATATTTTTGCCCTCTAATGTGGTAATGGGTTACTAAATAATATCAGAATACGTAAGGACCTGTAAATATTTAAGTGTAACTCCCACATCTGAGTACATACGACCATATAAATGGTATCAATTTAAAGGTCAACCACTCCTCGTGGATATGCTATCAACATCTCGGGTCTTTGTTCTTCAGGGGTAAATATATATGCTATAGAATACAAATTTTGTCATTTTTCACACAAAAGTCAGGGTCCATTTGACCCGCTAAATATTGACCGATCTTTATCAAAACATGCATACTTATTCTCTGGCCCGATCCCCTTTTCCATGCAAAAATTCGCGATGTTTGGGCCATAATTGCGGCCTCTGGCCACAACCCATTCTACATGCAAAATTTCGTGAAGATTGGTCCATAACTGTGGCCTATATCGTGTTTACAAATTATAATGGACAGACGGACGAACGGACACACATGTCTAGATCGACTCAGCTAGTCGAGATATGACGATCGGTATACTTAAAGGTGGGTCTAGGACCAATATTCCGCGGCGTTACAAACTTTTGGGGCTGCACAAAGCTATCACAAAACTGACAACATAGTTGTGTAGGGTATAATTATTCATAAAATTATTATTTTTTATTATTATAGAATACGTAACCAGTAGTGAAAAGTAGTCCGGATTATCGAGGTTTTATTGTATATCCGAGAGGAGTGGTTGAACTTTAAATTAATACAAATTATTTTGTTGTATGTACTCGGATATGGCAGTTATATTTAAATATTTACAGGTGTTTACGTATTCTGATATTGTTTAGTATTACAATTATCACACTAGAGGTTGCATTTCCACAGCGCTGATGTTTAGGAAATTTAGGTTCCGCCTGGGACGACGCCTATAATTTTCGATGATGGCCAGGTAAAATACAAGGGTTTAAAGGTTCCGAAACTTTATTTCTGTTTGGTTTTATAGTCGCTCTAGACGTCACAATTATCAGCCGAACATTACAATTTTTCACGGGGAATTTGAATAGTTGTCTGAAATAATAACATTTGAAACTTATGGAGTAATTTTTTACTCCGGAAAAAACTATTTGAAAACTTGAAATCGATTGGAATCAAAGTTTGTGAGTACTGGTTCCGCATTTTCATAAATACAATACGTTTTAAAAAATCATATTCGGCTATATCTTCAAAAAATTTCGATTTTTTTTCTTAATACTTTAAATTAACATTATTGAAGAGTTTCAGGATTCAATTAAGAAATAAATAAAATTAACTCAATTTTTTGCCATTGAAATTTACTGGTGGTAGCCCAACGATATTAGGTTGAGTATATTCCGTGGATAATAAACTCGAAATAAATAATAATTTTAATTACTTTTTAATTTTCGATCGAAACACTAAATTTAAAAAAAAAAATTCCCTTAAGAAAATATTCCCCGTAATTTATTCCATAATCCCCTGAAGAAGAAAAAAAAACAACATTCTTACAACATGCATAAATTATTTGGCCATGCCCTTTTCAACAGACAAATCATGGTGCATCTCTTTGTTTCTTATGCAAAGAACTTTTGGATATTTTCCAGAAATAAAAAAAAACAACTCAACAAAAGAAAGGGAAGAACAAACAAAATTTGAATGTAATCACCTCATCCTCATTTAAATGCAGACTGTTATGTGAATGTCAAGTCCTTGACCATGGTTTGTGTGTTGTTGCTTCTTCTACTTCAATAAGTTTTGGAAGATAATATGTTAAGAAGGGTTTTTGAACCCTTTTTGTTCGTAATTCACAAGAGGGGCGTTTTTATTTTGCCAAGAAAATGGAAAATCGGACACAAGGGTCAGGTCAAAGGAGGGGAAATAAGAATATAATACCCAGAAAATAACCATAATTACCTTTGTATATCTTAATATGTATGGGGAAATGGGTATTTGTGTAAATTAGTTTTTTTCTTTGCATTGGGGGTGTTCTTTTACTTTTTTCCTTTTTCTTTCCTCTTTTTATTGATTTAATGTCCACCGTGTATGGAATTGTTTTTTGGTAAAATTTTCACTTTATATAATCCTTTTTTGCTGGCATTTCTATGATAGTATTGCTTTTATTGTTGTTGTTATTTTTTTCATTTTCCGGTTTGTATTGTGTTGCTGATTTTCTTTTTTCTTGTTTTGTCTTCTAATACGCTGTCTGTCTGTAAGTCACAAAGTCACGCACACACCGTTAAGCATACAAATACAAATACGTGTTTGACGAAATTGTTCACCGAAACTTCGTATTGAAATTGTATTACCAACAAAATAATAAAAAAAAAGCTACAACAAATATCTAGGCTTGTTGCTAGCTTTGGGGCCCAGGGTCAACGAAGAAGGGGGAAGCGTAGGAGTTAACAAACCAGCCAAAAAAAAACTTTATGGAGGAGCCGCCACAAAATAGATAATTTTGCCAAGTTTCTGTGCTAGTGTGCGGTTTGAGTTTCGGTTTGACTTGTCTGCCGCCACCGACGTTGTCGATGTCTTTGTTGTTCTACAGATGACTTTCACATAACAGAAAAAACACTTTTTCACAGATAGAAATAAGAAAATAATCCACGTAAAAGTAGAAAGGTAGGAGGTTCAATTATTGCTTTACTCTATTCTATTCATAATACCTTTGCACAAACACACACAAACATATATATATATATATATATATATATCTGTCTGGGGTTGGGGGTGGTTTTATGGAGAGATATATAACAAAATATATATAAAAAAATATTGTTCTTGTTTTTTAGTTTTATCTCCGCTAGATTTTATATTACCTTATATGTTGTTTTTCATTTCTTTCCTTCTGATTTCAAATTGTATTCACACAAACACATATGTACACACATTTGGTTTTATCGATAAACAAGATGTGTAAGCCACCTTCTAAAGCACTTCAAGACAACTTCAAAACCTTTGAAAACAATTTAATGATTTTCATTTGAATGACAATGCCGACATCGGCATAACACACGAAAAAAATACAATAAAGTGGCAAATTAACGTTCTGTCAAATACACGTTTTACACACACACTTGCACACAAATACACGAACGCACAGCTTGATGTACCACAAACACAGCCTCACGTACACATCTAAATTTAAAACAAATTTTTATGATAACTCATTAATGGCTGATGACTTTGGTTTGTTTTTTTTTTATTGCTAAATATAACGCAGGATTTTCTGATTCGTTTTTTTTTCGTTCACTCTCTCATCGTAACACCTTTTTTCGTTTTGTATTTAAATTCAAAAATCTCTTTTACTCAAAAAATTTTTATGTGGCTTTTGCTACATTCAAAAGAATCCTGCAAGCTGCCGTACACCATAAGGATACGTTTATTATGTTACGAAATCTAAAACACAACTGAAAAGCTTTTCTTTTACATGCTTCAGAAGTGCCATCAGAACGCAACAGTCATTGGCAAGGACTCGGCTGTTTTTGTTAAGGACACACACTGAGAGAGAGCTAGACACTAAAAGAGAGCGTACCAAGCAAGGAGAAAACTCTTATCCACTACTTAGTGCCCCACAAGAGCACCCCCCTCTTTCATTTAAGAGAATTCTCATTTGGGGGAGTTTCGAAGAATAACAACAACAATTGTTGCACATTTTTACCGGCATTTTCCTAAATATTTGTTTTTGTAACCATAGAAACTTACATAATGCCCAAAGTAGCAATAACACCAACGACAATAAAAATATTCAATCTAACCAAAAACGGTTAGGTTGTTTTGGCCAAGACATGAGACATAACATAGTTAGGGGTTACACCTTTAGTTAAAAATAGTTTAGAATGAAATAAGTTTATGTCTTTTTAACAAAGACCACGTGCGGGGGTAGGTTAGCAAGTTGACATCACTGCTATAGAACTGCATTTCCTTTTCGTTTAGTGACGCAATGATTTGACAGGTGACGTAAGTAAATATTTTATGACTGAAAAACTTCAACATTTTGTTAGAGTAGTTATCAAAGAAATTGGGAAATTGATACAGTGTCATACAAATGACCAAATGACATTGACCTCTATATAAAGATTTTGACAATATTATTTACCCAATGAAAACTCGGAATGCCTACAAACTCAGATAACACTTTTAGTCTAGATCCATCCAATGAGTAAAAATTGTGCGGAACTTTCTTGGGAGCTATGTCAAAACATGGACCCATATCATTACGACATTTTCGGTTTTAAAATTCACCTAGGACATATACCTATAAAAACCAAAATTCTACAGGGTGTAATATCAAAATATGGATCTATATTGAAAACCAGTAAGGAAAGTAGTAAAGTCGGACGGGCCGACTATATGATACCCTTCACCACTTTGGATATATCCAACAGATGGGATCCTAACAGACGTCGCATTTTTGAACGACAATTAACATGAAATTAAAGATGTCACTCGGCAACATATACTAAATATTGTCAGATATAGTGTTGCTTCTTACAATGGGACAAAATTATATAAATAAATTTATAACAAAATATCGAAATCTAAACCGATTTCGTCGAAACTTGTCACATATTCGTCCACATTTTGAGTTCTTCATTTACATATAAATCCAAATTTCGTGCAAATGGAAGGATATATAGGGACTTCGGTGCACCATGTACATAAAATCGGACGAAAATATATATGGGAGCTATACTTAAATCTGAACCAATTTTTCACGAAATTTAGCACACATCTTTCTAGACTTAACTCAGTACGCTATGCCAAATTTCGTGCAAATCGAAAGATATATAGGGACTTTGGTTCAATATTTACCTAAAATCGGATGAAACTATATATGGGAGCTATATATAAATCAGAACCGATTTTCAGGAAATTTAACACACGTCGTTCTAGGCTTAATTCAGAATGCTATGCCAAATTTCGTGAAAATCGAAGGATAAATAATACTTTGGTGCACCATTTACATAAAATCGGACGAAAATATATATGGGAGCTATATCTAAATCTGAACCGATCTTCCCAATTTCAATAGGGTTAGTTCTTGGGCCAAATAAGTGAACTGTGCCAAACTTCATTCAAATCGGATCACAAATGCGACCTGTACTATGTTAACAACAATAATTGGACGGACGGACAGACGGACATGCATAAAACGACTTAGAAAGTGATTCTATGCATATTCTCAAAAGGAACCATGTGTCTATCTCGTTTCCTTTTGCCTGTTACAAACATATGCACAAAGACATAATACCCTGTACCACAGTGTGGTGAAGGGTATAAATACTTACAAGGGGCCAAAGACATTAACCTACATACATTATTTTAGCCTCAAATAATTGTCAGTTCACAGTCACTTCGTACAGGAAGTATGGCTTAAATGGCTTATTGAACGTGGAGTTGTACCATTATGTGGGATAATAGAAAAACGTGGAGCAGTATAGTTGGACGAGGCCGACCATATGATATCCTACACAACTTCCACTGAGCGATCAGTTTCTGCGGATGTATTTCCGAGCCTGGGTAATATTTCGCTATATTTGCACTCTCCTGACCGATTAGATGTCAACAGCTCCTCTGCTGCATTGGTATTGGTAATAATAAAAAAAAACATCATGTACATATAACTAGCATATCCGAGTATTCACATCAATACAATAGGTATCAACCATTCCTCTTTTGTATGTTGTCAACTCCTCGGGTCTTTATCCTCCAGGCTTAAACATATACGCCATAGTATGCTAATTTAGCCATTTTTCGCACAAAAGTCTGGGTCCATTTTACCCACGTAAATATAGACCAATCTTCACCAAAGCAGTAATGTTTATTCTTTGTCAAGATCCCCTTCCCCATCCGCCATCTGGAGTAGACCAGAAAACCCGACAAAAATAAAGTTTTTCCTTCATTTCATCCCCTAAAAATTAACGAATAATTACCAAAAATAATACGGGTCTTATTTGGTACGAAATGGTCGTATGCGTAATGATCGGTCCATAACTGTGTCCTGTACCGTATTTACAAACACATTTCTTGACCGACTTAACTAGTCGAGATATGACGATCGGTATACTTAAAGGGGGTCTAGTTCCAATTTTCGGGGCGCTACAAACGTTTAAGGCCATACAAAGCTATAATATCCTTACAACATAGATGTGTAGGGTATAAGCAGTCAGCGCAGCAGTATAGTTGGACGTGGCCGACTCTATGCGGATCTATTCTCCGAACCTGGGCAATATTTCGTGATATTTGCCCCTTCTTTACCGATTAGAGGTCGCCAGCTTTTCGTTTTTACCCTTACATAATATCCGTATTATGTATTCATTTGAGCCCCAATTGTGGCCTCTAGAGCGTCTAAAACAGACAGAAATAAATGATTTATCTTATCATTGCCGAACATGTTAGGGGTCGTTCTTAATCCTAACCGAAACTTCATGTAAAATGTTATTTGTGGGAATTTTCCACCTTCTAGTGTGGAAATGGTAATACTAAACTGTATTAAAATGAGTAGACCCATGTACATATTTACATATAAATCTCAAATCCGAGAACACAAATCGATACAATTTATATAAATGTTAAGGTCAACAATTCCTCTTCGATATACTACCAACATTCCCGCCATATGTCCTTCTGGACTAAATATATACACCGAAGAAAGCAAATTTTGATATGAGCTGGCACATACCGACTAGTATGTAAAGGGACATACAAATTTCATGGTTAGATTCCTCTATCCATGTAAAATTTTCAGACTGAGACCTAGAAAAACAGACAAAAAAGGGTCCGCTTCATTTCCTGAATATCAAGCGGTCAATACCAATACATGCAAAATTTAGATTAGTCCTGACTGTGGCCTTCATATTATAGGGGTACCTTCGACATCGGGGCACATTCGGCAATCGCTGTTTCTATATGAAGCTCTTACTGTGCATCACTAGTTTCGATCCATAGGTATCGAATATCAAAAAAAATAACTGTTGCAAAGTTTGAAATCTCTAGCCAATTACCAGGTTAAGTGTATGGGGCCGAATGGGTCCCATCAAATGCCGAAGCTACCCCCGGTAGGGGCACATTCGGCGAATTTGTCTTATTTTACAAAACTCTAAAAATGTTTAAGTAATACTAATTTATTATTTGCTCTAAAAAAGTGCCGAATGTGCCTCAGTCATCATTCTAGGTTACATCGGATATTTCACAAATATTGTGTAATTGTTTTGCACGAATTACATTAAATCGCATGAAATGGAAGCTATATCGAAATCTGACAAACATTGGGGCAGACTTATAGGATCTTCGACAACTTCCATCAATATTTGCAAAAACCAATACTTATATTTTTGTGAGCTAATTGTACTTCGTATCTGCATATTCTACTTTATCTTCTCTATCTCCTACGGAACCCCCCCTCCCCTTTCAAACTTTTCATTTTTAAGATTTTAAAAGGGCTGGTAAATGAATACCAATTCTTGTTAAGGTTTGTAACTTTGCACATATATATTTGAAGATTTAAAAAGGAAGAAAAATAATTTACAAAAAAATTTTGTTGTTTTCTTGTTGTTGTTTTTTGTGATTAAAGAAAAGTCCTTATTTTTTATGGCGGGCATGATAACTCCTCACTGGAACATCGGAATCCGAAAATTCCAACGGTGTTAGAAAGAGTACATGTCTGGCTCTCGTATGAACTAGGATTATTGACTTCGCTCTAAAATTAACAAAATGGCGGACCTTTGAAATAACATTTTTGGAAAATCGCCGATTTTTGACCAAAAACCAAGTTAAAAAATATGGAAGATCTTCACCGATTGGCTTTATCCTAGTTCATACGATAGCTATAAACTCACAGAGAAACGCGTAAAAATTTGGATTCGATTGGGTTATTAGTTTTTGAGTTATCGTGCCCGTCACTCGCAAAAGAGAAAACGCGTTCAAAGTTTGAGAAGCCCTTTAGCCGTCACTTGATGCTGACACAATAAATCGGCTATATCTTCAAGAGTTCTTGAGATTTTCACTTTAATTTTTTTAGGGACATTCTTAAATTAGTGTAGATTCGAATTAAATTTTTTGACGCCGAGAATGGGGGGTCCCCTTAAGGAATAAGTCACTTAAGAGACTACTTAAGAGTATTAATAAAAATTTAATATATATTTTTTATGAGATGAATTTTTAATACTGTTAGCAAGTTAATGTAAAAATATTGGTATATATTCCAACTTCTACATTATTAAGATTCTTAACCAATAATATATAATATTAAATAAGTCAGTCTCTTACTCAAATGTCTGTAAAATAAGATAAGTAGTAAAATAAATGTATTTCAATAATACATATCGACGCCTCCGAACCATAGTATGCTAAGTCGACTTAGCATGTTTTAAAGTTCTTTACGTTTTTAGATACTACGGTCCTTAATTTAAATTTGTAATCATCGGCCAATCCAAACCAAAGTTATAAGCAAAAAGTACTTAGCATGGCACGTACGATTAAAGAAACTTCCATACTTTGAAAGCTTCTACTGAAAAACTCACTTTTCAGACTTAGCATACTATGGTTCGGAGGGTCGATATATATTACCCTAATACTCTCCTAAAACACTGTTCTTTCACCAAAATTTAACATTATAAATGTAAAAAGTGTAGTATATCTAACAGAAAATGTATTACGAAGCTTTCCCCATGTTTACCAGAAAGCTTCACAGATTCATGTTAACCGATTCCAATAACAGTGGCGTATTATGTACACAATTAAATTCGTTTATAGTATAGCATTTAGAACCTGCTTTTGTGTGTCTGTGTGTGTTTTGCAAACATAATCATAACAAGAGAAATGCACTTAAGGTAAGTAAATTATCAGGACATAAATAAATGTGAAACATAAAGTTGATTAGCCGAAATGTCTGTGAACTCATTAGCAAAGTATTCTACGAATACTATAAAAAAAACAACATGGGCAATGTGTGGGTGTTGGCTCTTTAACCGGATGTTAAAGATTGGTGACTGCAATTAGTTACTTGAGAAAAATTACGCTTAGACTTGTTTATGTTTAGACAACAATTAGACTTGTTTATGTTTGTGAAAGATGAAAAAGAAAATAGTTCTTCTAGTGCAGACTTTAAAGAGCATTTTTCGGAGGTATTTTGTAAAAAATGTTCCAATCGATATCATTTGGAAAATGAATATTAATAGTTTTCTACACTTAAATATTATGTTTTATGACTTATATTTCCCATCTCACTTCCGTGAACAAACATATTCAGACTATATTTATTTAAACACATGTTTTTCCCTTGGAATTCTCAATTCCCCTCAATTTATACAAAATATGCTGAAAAATATATATATTTAAAATATATTTATCTATTGCACGTCTTAATTGCCACTCAGTAATAAATTTGTATTAAGGGGACCTCCCCCATTCTCGATTTTAAATTTTCAAGATTTTCATTGGGCTGGTAAATGAATATAATTGAAGATTTTAAAGAGAAGAAAAATGATTGGCACAATTTGGTTCCTGTTTGTTTTTAGTGACAAAAGAAAATTTCTTATTTTTGATGACGAGCATGATAACTCCAGACTGGAACATCGGAATCCGGAACTTCCAAGGGTGTTAGAAAGAGTAGATGTATGAATTAGGATTATTGACGTCGCTCAAAAATTAACAAAATGGCGGGCCTTTGACATTTTTTGGAAATTTGCCTATTTTTGACCAAAGATAAAGAAGTTCTTCACCGATTGGCCTTATCCTAGTTCATCGTGCCGCCATTCGCAAAAAACACGGCTTCGAGACAAATGCTGTTAAAGTTTGAGAATCACTCTTGTCGACACTTGATGCAATAAATCGGCTATATCTTCAAGAGTTCTTGAGATTTTCTTGAATTAGTGTAGATTCAAATGAAACCTAAAAACTAAATTAAATGTTTTGACACCGAGAATTGAGAGATTCCTTTAAGTCGAATAAGAAGAATATCGGAAATTCGCCAAAAAAAAAATGACAACAAAATTAAGGCATTACGATTATAAATTTGGATGTTTTTAGCCAACCTATGTCAAACTCGAAGTGGGAATCAGTTGGTATACTTCTTCGGGTGAAACCACAAGTGGCTATTGTTAGAGCACTCCTGCATTTAAATGTGAATAAATATTTTTTGTGTCTCATACCATCGCTCGTTATCGTGATACTGGTTGTGTAGCCCGACGTCAAGGAAATGGACGGAAGAAAACAGCAACGTCAACAGAAATGGTTCGAAAAGTAAAGAAACGAATTGATCGAAACCGCGTCGCAGTGGCTTAAAATGGCTCGTGAGCTGAAAATATCGCAATATTCCATTCAGCAAATAAGCTCAGCGTAAAGCCATCGAGATTCCAAAAAGTGCAAGAACTTACACCGTAACAGAAAGAAAATGGACTCAAAAGAGCTAAAGAGTTGCTTCGCTTGGCCAAAAGTGATGAACTGTCGAATTTGGCTTTCTACGATGAGCCAAATAATCGTGTTTACTTGTCAAAGGGGTCACCTGAAAACCAGTAACTAAAGGAGTATAGTCGGACTGGGCCGACTATATGATACCCATCACCACTTTGGGTATATTCGAAGGAACATTGACATGACATTGAAGGACATGATCTTTATCTATAAGTAAACCGACTAACATCAATCCCAACACATGCCATTCTGCAACTTATCCTAATTTTGTAAATAGACTTGCCAGAGATTAATTTATACTAATTTCAGTACGTAGTGTTAATCGGCCTAGCTTTGGGTCTTAAGTGCATTATTTACTTAAAACGAAAGTATATATAGGAGCAATATGTAAATCTGAACCGATTTCAAGAAAACTATATGATACACGAAAGGTTTTAGTACATTGTGTGGCAACTTTTACATCAAATCGGACGAAAATATATGAATGGACACAGTCAAAATGTTCAAAACTGATTTTCTCGAAAATTAAAACGCATCATTCTAGACTCAATTCAGTGCACTAGGCCAAATTTCGTGCAAATCGAAGGATATATAATGACTTTGGTGCACCATTTACATAAAATCGGACGAAACTATATATGGGAGCTATATCCAAATCTGAACCGATTTTCGCGAAACTTTGCACATATCATTATAGACTCAATTTAGTTCGCTATACCAAATTTCATGAAAATCGGATGATATATAGGGACAGTGGTGCACCATTTACATAAAATCGGACGAAAATATATATGGGAGCTATATCTAAATCTGAACCGATTTTTTCCAATTTCAATAGGGTTCGTCCTTGGGCCAACCAAGTGACCTGTGCCAAATTTCATCAAAATCGGATCATAAATCCGACCTGCACAAAAATACATGGATGGACGGACATGAATAAATCGACTCAGAAAGTGATTCTATGCATATTCTCAAAAGGAACCATGGGTCTATCTCGATTATTTTTGCCTGTTACAAACATATGCACAAAGACATAATACCCTGTACCACAGTGTGGTGAAGGGTATAATGAGCACCTCCGGTTGGCCACCAGAATTCAAGCGCCGGCCGATGTTCGTTCTCCGCTCGTGCTAATCGACCGTGGCATCAGTATAAATGCCGAATATTATTGCGAAAATATTCTGGAGGGTATATTAAAGCCTTGGGCACGCAAACATTTTGGCCGCAGACCTTGGACATTACAAAAGGACTCGGCATCATCGCACTCAGCACGCGCCACCCAAGAATGGTTACAAAATGAGGTTCCATCGAACCTCGTGCTTGATCATCTTGTTGTCTATATATTCATAACGTCAATTATCTGCTCCGTCGATTATGCATCTCCATCACTGGTTAGGTTTTTAAATAATCTACTATTATGGCAACGTAAGGACATCTATTTAAATGCCCTGCAATGGCTGTATTTTAGTTAGCAAGAATCAAAAGCAAAAGAAAAAATACATCATTAAGTAAGACATATTAAAGAAATACTGGGAATAACTAATTTTTAATGCGATGTAGAATCAGAAAGTGATTCTATGCATATTCTCAAAAGGAACCATGGGTCTATCTCGACTATTTTTGCCTGTTACAAACATATGCACAAAGACATAATACCCTGTACCACAGTGTGGTGAAGGGTATAATGAGCACCTCCGGTTGGCCACCAGAATTCAAGCGCCGGCCGATGTTCGTTCTCCGCTCGTGCTAATCGACCGTGGCATCAGTATAAATGCTGAATATTATTGCGAAAATATTCTGGAGGGTATATTAAAGCCTTGGGCACGCAAACATTTTGGCCGCAGACCTTGGACATTTCAAAAGGACTCGGCATCATCGCACTCAGCACGCGCCACCCAAGAATGGTTACAAAATGAGGTTCCATCGAACCTCGTGCTTGATCATCTTGTTGTCTATATATTCATAACGTTAATTATCTGCTCCGTCGATTATGCATCTCCATCACTGGTTAGCTTTTTAAATAATCTACTATTATGGCAACGTAAGGACATCTATTTAAATGCCCTGCAATGGCTGTAGTTTAGTTAGCAAGAATCAAAAGCAAAAGAAAAAATACATCATTAAGTAAGACGTATTAAAGAAATACTGGGAATAACTAATTTTTAATGCGATGTTAATTACTATGAAACTGGATAAAGCTGTTAAAGTGTCAAAGTAATTATATGCGAGATTGTACAATCGTTGTTGCTCTAATATTTATGGTCAATGCATAGGAGGTCAACTTTGATATAAATAACTTCGAGGGCGTATACGTTACAGAATATACAAAAAATAAAACGATTGTATTGCTCATACGCCCGATATACATTTCATTGGAGATGGTTGATTTTAGATGGCATTGAAATTCTTAAAAAAAACAAATGCAAATAAAACATAAACGAAAACCTACGATGGAACATCTGCCTTTGGACGCAAAAGAAATAAAATTCGTTTTTATTTCCTGTAACATCTGTTACGATATTATTTCGGAGTGCCAAAGTAATTATGAAACCACTTTATTGGGTGGGCAAACATTTTGTTGTTGTCTATCTTCAACATCCCAAAATAAAATAACTTTTTTGTATTGTAAAATATCTGACAACACAATATGGTGGACTTCCAAATAAAAAACAAAACTAACTTGTGTACAAACAATATACGATCTAGAAAGACTTTAACAATATTTCAAGACATTTTATTGTCTTTTTTGATAATGGCCTACAACGTCCTTGTAGGTGGTTCTCTATCAAAATTCCAATTTTATGGAGGAATCATTGAAATTGTATGTAAATTTAGAGGTAATAAAAATACACTAAATATATAGGATATTCGAATAAAGGAGAATATCTTTCCTAGAAAATTGCCTATTGTCCAATTAAATTGAATGTTCGTCTTTGTCAAACAAGCCGTATTAGGTTAGGTGAACGAAAAGGAGAGTCATTCAAAAAAAAAAAAAAAATATATTAAACGAAATTGAAAAGATGTTCAAGCACACAAAGGGATACAATGAATTAAGACACAATTGAGGGAATTTCAATAAGCATTAAATTTTCTGGCAATTTTTTGCCATACAATTTTAAATGATATTTATTTCCTTATTTTGTTTATTTTAACACATTGAATATTTAGTATGTAATTTAAGATTTAGTACAACTTAGTATATCGTACTGTATCTATGGACAACTAAAAAGTTTTCAAGTTTCAAACTTTTCTCATCAGCCACTACATTTTGTTTTCAAGAATAACGCAATGAATTCAAGTGATTCGCACAGCAGACACTTCTTTAAAGTGATACATTTGTCAACAGTTCCTTAATTGCTTGGCCGGCAATTTTGTGCCACTTAGGCTGTATGTTGTGTTTTTTTGTTTGAAAGTGAAAATGTCAGCTACTTCTTTAAATAACAGTCAACCGTTTAATAGATGGTGCCAACATTTTAAAGACATTCCAAAGTTTCTTTAGTTTGGTTTTATACCAAAATTAGTCCCATGTTACTATATGTTCGTTAAATGTGAGTTAACACCATTTAGAATCGTTCATATGTATGGCAGTTATAATCACATTATGTTAGAACAAGTAAAAAGACGTTTGGTTCGTCCGGGTCGATCATTTTATGGCTTCCACAATAAGTATACGGAACATTATTTGAGTGATTTTGGAAAGTATGGGTGTAACTTTAGATGCAATGGAAAAACGAGTTTGATCTTTATATAGGGGACATAATAAAACCCTTCACCACTTTGGGTATATTCAACAGATGAATACTAACAGACGTCGCATTTTTAAACGACTAGCAAAATTAAATTTTGCTAGTCGTTTTTTATGTCCCCTGGTTTTATTATGTCCCCTTTATAGAGATCAAACTCGTTTTTCCATTGCATCCAAAGTTTCACCCACACTTTCCAAAATCACTCAAAGAACGTTCCGTATACTTATTGTGGAAGCCAATAAACAATAAACAGGTCTTTCTGCAACCGATACTAAATTTTTCATTTGGTCAGATATAGAAGCTATATCTAAATCTGAACCGATTTCAGGAAACTTAACACACATCTAGACCTAATTTATTACGCTGTGCCAAATTTAGTGCAAACCGAAAGATAATAAGGGTCTTTGGTGCACCATTTACATGTAATCGGACGAAAATATATATGGGAGCTATATCTAAATCCGAACCGATTTTCAGGAAACTTAACACACATCATTCTAGACCTAATGCATTACGATGAGCCAAATTTAGTGCAAATCGAGAGATATATACGGACTTTTGTGCACAATTTACCTTAAATCGGACGAAAATATATATGATATCTATATCTAAATCTGAACCGATTTTCAGGAAACTTAACACACATCATTCTAGAGATAATTCATTATGCTGTGCCAAATTTCGTGCAAATCGAATGATATATAGGGACTTTGGTGCACCATTTACAGGGTGAAGGGTATAAAAAGAATTTGGTTCAAGAACCTCAAAATACCGAAAATTGGGGGGTACCCTTATATGGGGGCTACCAGAAAAAAATTGACCAATATTTATAATTTGTAGTGGAGAGATGTGATACATAATAAGAACTCGACGTACTAAATTACAGTCAATAAGGTCGAAAAATACGATCAGAACTCCCAAAATACCAAAAATGTTGGGGTACCGTTATATGGGGACCACCAAAAAAACTGGACATATATTTATAATTTTTAGTGGAGTAATTTAGTAGTATAGTCGGACGGGGCCGACCATATGATACCCTACAAAACTTCCACGAAAATCTAACTTTATGTGGTTCTATATTCTGATCTTGAGCAATATTTGCACTCTCTTGACCTTCACGTATTATAATCTGATCATCACCGAAAACTACAGGCGTTGTCCTTGGCCATACATGGATCCTCATAGAAAATTTCAAAGCGATCAGCGCTATATTTTCGCCCTCTAGGGTGGTAATGGGTTACTAAATAATATTTGAATACGTAAGCACATGTAAATATTTAAGTGTAACTCCCACATCTGAACAATTTGAATGCCAACCACTCCTCTTGGATATATTTTCAACTTCTTGAGTCTATGTCATTCAGGGGTAAATATATACGCTATAGAATACACATTTTGCAATTTTTTACACAAAAGTCAGGGTGCATTTGACCCGCTAAATTTTTATCACAACAGGCATACTTGTTCTTGGGCCCAATCCCCTTCTCCATGTAAAAATTCGATATGTTTGGGCCATAATTGCGGCCTCTAGAGTGACCAGAAATAAAAAAAAATTAATTACAATTGTGTACAAATATTTATAATTTTTGGTACAAAATACCAAATTACAATCAATTTGGCTGATGGTGAGACTAACGCCCTCCAATTTTATCATCAACATTCTATGTTAGTAAAAGTCAAATTTAATTTGTTATTAAATTTGTACATGTAATTTTCAACGGCTATTTTTATATTATCTGCAATAACTCTGACGATTGGTGTACTAAAATAATATTTGATTTATACATTTATACAAATTCGAGAACATGAGTATTTACCATAAATAACAGAAATCCAAAGGTAAATGACTTTTGATACTTCTTCTTATCTTGATTTTATGTGGTTTATTCTGAAAATAGAAACAATTTAATTGAAATTAATTATAATTGCCTTTATAATCACTTGGTGTTAAAAAAATCTTAACCACATTTAAAATAAGTGATAAAGACAAGAAAAAATATTTTAATATAACACGAAGAAAAAAACAGTGACTTAAAATAGAACACACCGAATGAATTCTAGACATCTCTACGTTTATGACCACATCTCAGCAAGGCCACTGAGTCAGTCAGCAAAGCTAGCGAGCATCTGTTGTTTTGGTCTAAAACTCGCAAAATCACCGAAACAAAATATAAACAACGAATGAAAATGCAAACAATGCCGAAAGGTAAATAAAAAAAATAATTTAATTCTGTTTATTTAAGGCAGAAACGTGAATTGTTTTTATCGATTGATATCAACACACAAACACATACATAGCTACAAGAATTATTGCTGCTACTGTTGTTGTTGTTTTCTTTACAGATAGATATGTTTAAAGTGTAAACAATTAGAACATTTGCAAAGATGTTTACGTATTTCATTAAAGAAAAACAATTAAAAAAATAATTGGCAATTCTATGGGAATGAGATTTAAATGAAATAATTATCGAAATGAAATAAAATTTTAATAGAATGAAGTGAATTTTTGATAAAAAGCTATTAATGGAAAAAAATTAAATCGGAAGGCGAATTTTGATGAAAGGTCAAATCGATTTGAAATGGTAAGAATAGTAGAATTTGGATCATCTTATATTATATGTATACATTGTGAAGATATTCGGTTTTAATGGATTAATTCAAAATTTATGGCAAATTAACCCTCCAACAATTCTGTCCACAATACTGAAGATTATTCAAATTATTTCCGCACCATTTTTCTGCAATCTTCTGCATTTATTTTTTTAATAAATATATATATTTTCCACTGCTTCTAAATTTTACACTGACCACATACAATTGCAACTGTTTTCGTCCGTTATTCTATAAGACACGTATTTAATCTAATTTTAACAAATTAAATCATATCGAATTAATATTAGTCCACTTGCACTGTATGTCTAAAATCATTCTCACTTGTCTTGGTTGTGCTTGAATTGTGGTCTGCATTTTCTGAAAATTTTATTTTGTTTTATTTGTCGGAAATGCATGTTGAATATTGCATGAGCGGCAATTTGCATCGACTGGCAGTAAATCATTTGGTGTTGTTGTTGCTGCTGCGTTTTGCCGCCACTACTAATACACACTTACTCATAGATTTGCAAAATTTGATTTTGTTTATAAATAAACGTATTTGTTTGTTCGCATTCACATTAAATTACGAGGTATCAAGTGAAAAGTGTAAGTTATTGCGCCAATGCACATGGACTTTTGGGTTATATAGAGATAAGAGAAAATGTGGGAAAATCCAATCGATAAAATACCAGGAAATATTAAACATATATAAATCAATGAAGCACCTGTTGCACAGTGATAATTATTGCAAGAAATTTTAAATATGTACATTGCAATTGTAATAGGCGGGAAATATCACTATCTAAAAACCACCCATGCTACGATCAGGAGAGTCGTAATGCTACTGATGTGAAAAAGGCAGCGTATATGGCAACCCTGCAGACAGTAGCAATACGTAATGTGATGGAGAATTATCGGAAGAAACTTATTTTCAGAAAAAAGTACAAGAAAAAACTGAGCGTGAACATATCGAGATGTATAGAAGTCATAGCGTTTTGAGGATCTGGAAGGAGCTTCTGTTATCAAATAGTATGGGTGAAGAAGATACCCCAGAACCAAAAAGAGATGACGGTATAGAGTGTATACCACCTAGCCAAGATGAGGTCAGAGTAGCAATTAATCGGCTGAATAACAATAAGGCAGCATGTGCCGATGGATTACCAGGTCATACTGGAAGAGGTCATCATGCTGGAAAAGGTCATACGAGATGGAAATGTGAACAGAAATGGCACTCTGTACACCAAACAGCATATGTTTCTCGCCTACGCCGACGACATCGATATAATGGGTCAACATTGCGAGCGGTAACCATCACCTTTGAACAAATTAAGAAAGAGTCTGCCAGTAAATGGCGAGAAGACCAAGCTGATGGTATGAAGATAACATATGAATTAGCCCTTGTAGTGTTTAAGAGAAATTTTCTCCGGAAAATCTATGGACCGATCTACGTCGACGGTGAATATCGTCGTCGAATGAACCGTGATCTAAACCATCTATTTTTGGACATCGACATAGTCAGATGTATCGAGTTGCAGCGACTACGTTGTCTAGGCCATGTTGTGAGAATGGATGATGCCCCAGCTCAAAAGGCATATAAAAGCGAGCCAAGGTTTACGCAGAAGGGAAAGGCCACGAATTCGATGGAAGGATCAAGTAGAAGACAACATCTCGGAAAATGATCTTTCACATCCAATTTCCATGCGCAAATGACCGACGCGCCTGGAAATCTTTTTTAAGCTCGGATTATGAACACCCGTTCTGTCATAAGCAAGTTAAGTAAAATCATCCTCAGAAAACATGGTCGTGGTAACCGATATTATTGTGGTATTTAACATAAAACAGCGAAAATTTGCACAGCTATTGATAATATAAATAGTAGTATCGCAGAGATGATATATGTCGAAGATGCCAGAAAATTCTAGGTACAGGCCAAAAAAAAAAAAAAAAATAAAATAAAGACTCTAACGAAATTGGCTGGGTAAGAACTAAGCAACGGACCTATTACCAAAAACTAAATACAAGTGTATAGACCTCTTAATTAAATCGATTTTATACTACTATTTTCATACTAAAATTCGGGTGTACTGCTTTTGGTTTATAAAGTTTAGATCTTCTCGTAACAACATTTCAATGCTGATATGTTTTATTTAAAAACTTTCGGAGTTCTTATCTAGAGAAGCTTGTATCTGGTAATATGTATGTAAATCTGAGGATGAGGGACAGTATTTTGTATTTTCGGAACTCTGCCAAATTATGAGTGAAGTGATTGACTGACTGACTTAACGATTCAGAAACTCTCCGACGAAACGGTTGAAGTTAGAACCTTGAAATTTTGGGTGGGCCTCACACTTAGTCCGATAAGGCTGGGTTTTTAGAAATTCGTACTATAATGACACGAATAGTGGCACCACTTGTATTTTGCGAACCGGTGGAGGTGGAACTCTTAAATTTGGAATGAGGATCACTGATGGAATATAGGATAGATGTACTGCTGATAGAGCAAAAAACTTGACATTTTTAATGCGAATTAAGGTTGGGAAGAAGTATAAACTCATGTACACGAAAAGTTCTACACAGTACTGAATTTGGCACAAATTGAGTTTAAAGGAACGGATGGAGCTGGAATCCTGAAATTTAAAATTAACATTACCGTCAGAATGTTAGATTGGGGCATGTAGGTATGCCTATAAAACTATAGTTTTGCAAATTTGTAGTTATGTGTACGAAAAGTACAATATGGTACTACAGGGACGTATACAGGATTTCTGTAATAACACGGAATCATTGGTTGCCAAAGCGTTAGGACGGCTGACAACAACAATTTCTCGTGTTGTGTCTAGTTAAAGCTGTAGGCTTAAAAACCGCCAATTCCAGTTTTACCCGGTCAAGGAGAGACCATTTGAGACCTTGTTTGTTTTTCGTAAAAAATGGTGGGGTACCACTCAGAATTTCCATCCTACGTTTCTAAAGGGAACAGTGCCCACTCAACCGATCTTGCTGAGGAACCCGGCGACAATTTGCTTGAAAGTGCTTCTTCCACTAAGAACTTACGTTGTGTTTGGATGGCGCATTATCCATCCGAAAAAGATGTACTTTGGCATTTCGAATCCATAGAATATCCATTGCATACATTTTATGATATACATGTACTCGTAGTGAAAATAATGTTTGATAAGGGCTAAAAATTTGACCATAATGGTCTAGTCCAGGGATGGTCCGTGTGACATATTTTTACGTTTTCGACACTGTCGTACTTCTTTAAATAAATGTAAACTCAAAAATAAATATACAACATATCCCATCTAGAGGTTCTGGTTTTTATGGTCTATGTACATTCATATAGGATTTGTTCACATTGAGGTCTCAACATTCCAAAGTTCTGGAAAATCTTTTTAATATTGTTATATCAAATATCATATATGTATGTATATGCGTTATTTATTCATTTTTAATCGATGATGACTACATCTGTTGACGTAGTCTATATCGTTACCTTGAAAACAAAAACTACGAAACACTTGCTTCTTTTTTGCTAGTAATTTTATTTCTGTGCGGATTATTATCCATTATTTACACTTAAATGAACAGCTACATTCCACGCCTGTTGTAGTTCCAAAAGAAAAATAAATATTTACGAATTTATTTTTTATTTTTATTTACCGAAATAACAAGCGCCAAAGCGATAGCGACTATGAATAAATCGATCGATCGTGCATGGACATTGCAGCCAGCAATTACCAAATGTTTTTACCAAGAAAAGTAAATAATCAAATAAAAATAAATTCAGTAAATGTATGGCTTTTCTCACGGGCCATAAACGGTGTGAATAAAACTATTAAATAATTCAAGGGATAAACACGCACACACACAAACACGCTCAGCTAGTGAAGCGTTTGTTTTACTTTAAGGCAATTCCATTTAACTAATTGAATTTTATCGTTTTTTTCGAAATCAATTCCGTTTCATTTTTATTCAATATAAATAAATATATAGTTTAATGGTTTGGAAGCAAAGAAAATATAATTTTGGCAAAATAATTCGTTTATGGGTTAATAAAACAATTAGCAGTTGCCGACCGCAAAAGGAATTTATAGCACTAAAAATACTAAAAATGTTATTAGACTTTTTTTAAACTATGAATACACGTGTTACTCCAGTTGATTACTACATAAATAATTAAATAAACCGTAGAAATTCGATTGTTGAAAACAAATTCGAACTAGATTTATTTTATTTTAAGATTATTTTGGCATATAATCAGGTTATTCTTTCTAAGTAATATTTCTAAACGAGCGGAGCAGTATAGTCGGATGGGGCCGACAACATGATACCATACACAACTACCAACTGACTATACTTTTCTGTCGATCTGTCGTTCATACTTTTAATCGATTAGAGGAGACCTATAGAGCTATTAGGAAACCATACAAAAATTGGGCTTTAGGTCCATTCCAACATCATCTCATCAACACCGAAATTTTTAGGTGTCTTCTAGCTCGATGATGCTAAGATCAATCGATGGTTTGATCGGTCATAAATAAATTCAGTAAATACAGAATATACATGGAGAGATGGGTATTTTGGCTAATTTGATGTGCAATGTCGTGAAGTTGGTCGTAATATGGTATGCTGTGTAAAGATTCTTCTCAGTCGGATAAATATTGGAACTTTGGTGTACTATTGCGAAATCAGACGAATCAGTATATTGGAGCTATATCTAAGTCTGAACCAATTTGCACCAATTTCGATAAGGTTCGTTTTTGGTCCAAATAACTGAGCTGGGCCAAATTTCACTCGAATCATAAATTCGACCTGTATACTGTTTACAATAATACATGAACGAACAAATTTGCGAATGGATATGCATAAATCGTCTCAGAAAGTGATTCGATGCATTCGAACACGAAAAATCGAAACATGTCACGACAGACAATTTTTTAATTGTAGTTCATTATTCACACTTCCCACAGTTGACTGTCGGAATAAAGTTCTCGATATAGGTATTATCCTAAAAGAGTTTCCAATTACAAATAACAACTCTAGCCGGATACCAAACGATCCATAAAAGTGACCAGAAACGTGATTAGGAGGACAATAAAATATATTTAAGTAAATATTTCAGACGAATCCGACTGTTTTCATAATGTACAATTAATTCGAAATTTTTTACTTTTCGTAGATATAGGCTTCCTAGGCCGGGTACAATTGGAAAAAGTACGACGAACACGACGATATTAGTTTGGGTGAAAAATCCATAATTTTTTCGCCAGGAGGCTGTACTGATAGATATGCTCGTTGGAAGGGTGACATTTCGCAG